>NC_046155.1:213022502-213060002 GCF_011064425.1 Rattus rattus | reverse complement strand
GGTAGACAGCAATTTCGAAACATCAAGTGAAAGTCTAATTCTGAGAAAAGTGCCACGAGATAAAACAAATGCAAGAAATTCAAGTATTATCTCAGAGCCCAGGGTTCGTTCACAAGAGGCACTCAATGAAGCAAAAACATACATAAAGTATATTGGAATATACCATACCAATGATCTGAAACTACAATCTAGAACAAAGGGTCAAGCCTTACCCTTTAGGAACAGACATTCAAATGAGGTAGACTAAATACACTGGGGAAGACTTCAAAGGAGCACTTTGCAAAAACTCTTCAAGCATCTACACAGTGATCCAGAACCTGTTCACAGTGTACCTGGGAGAGGGAACCAGAAATGCTTAGTTGTATCTTTTTAATTTTTCTTTTTCTTTTTTCTTTTTTAGAAAGAAGACAATAATTTATTCCAAAAGATGTAGAAGTAAGAAATTCATCCTGAAAATAGAGTTTGGTGTACATCTGCTGGGGTAGAGCTTCTCTCGAGTAGGCACTCCTGACTGTCCTACTGAGTCTCGTTTGTCTTGCAGCAGTTCTTAAACACATCGCTGACTCTCATGTTGTGAGCAGGCAAGAGCCATATTCAAAGTCACAGGCTTCAAGAAAAGAGTTTCAGATTTCCCAGAACAGCACCTTTTCTCTCAGCGGAGTGCAGACGCATCTCAGAGTCAGCTATGCAGGCACGTAATTCAAAGTGTAAAAAAGGTGAAGGAAAAAAATACTGTATGCAGAGGAAGGCCTTCTAGTGTAAGGTTGGTAATGGCTGAAGTAGGCTGTCGAGAAAGGAGGTCGGTGTGCAGGTGATTCTGTATCTAGAAGGCTTCTAGCTGCGACCTCAGTGCCTGCACTGTTATTGAAATTTTCTTAGAGAACTTTGAACTGTGGGGTTTGAGTATATCCCACAGACAAAGTTTTACTCCTTGCAACTTTGAGATCAAAGTGAAAAATTCAGGATCAAACACTCAAACCATATCTCAAAGGCAGTTCACACTCTGTTGTTGTAGAAACAAAACAAGTTTTCGCTTATTGGCCACAGAATGGAAACCCTGATAAGCAGTCAAGTGAGTTCTAAGGAATGTTGCATAAGGCTGGAAAACTGCTTCAGTACTTTACTTATGAATATGAATATATGCTCTAGAATGTTATGTGTCATTCAGAAAACAGCATGGAAGGTTTTAATGTGGCATCTTGCTACCTTGTTTATGTAATGTTTTTCTGTAATAGTATACTGTTAGCATTATCTTCAAGTCTTTTCCAAACTGTATTTTCTTGTTAAGCTAGGACAACATTAGCGTTACATTTGGGATTTGATGTAATCTCTTCTATGGGAAAGCCCTTTCCATCTTTGCACATTAAATGCTGCATTAAATGCTCTCTGTGTTTAAACTTTCCCTAACTTTGTTGCAATGTTGTCATCTTTGCAATCAATAAAATATCTTAGCTCGGCAGCATTACATCTTAGGTGAACAATAAATGCTTATCTAGATTGTTTTGGGTTTTGTCGTCTTCACAGACTGCTGAGATGTAAGTTTTCTCAACTCAGCGTATTGATTTTATGACCCCATCACAGAATCTCAGGTCTGGAAGCACCATAGCAAGCATTCTATATTCCTGGCTCCACAGCGAGCCAAGGAACTTGGCACAAGGATTTCCTTTAATTTTCATCCAAAGAACATTTTGGTGTTTAATAATCCATAAGATCCTCAGATGTTTTATTCTATCCATATTAAATTATCAGTGCTCATTTTGAGCTTCAATTCAAAATGACTGGACAAATGATATTTTTTGGATAAACAGATATCCATATAGAATCTGAAGTGGTGTTAAAATATTATTGTGAAATGAATTGAAAAAAAAAATGACCTCCTGGATGTAAGAAGAGATGTGACCACATGCTCATCTCTATAAGATATCTGCGCCACAGTGAGATGTGAGATTGCCATCCATGGTCTTGGTTGCAACCCTGTTGACTCTTGTGAGTAAATCAGCACCGGGTTCAAATGGAGCACAAGATGAACTGTATGGAGTCAGACAAATGACTGTAGCTGTGCTGTCAGGCTGGTGTCCCAGCATCCTAAGGCTACCTCAGTGTGCACTGACTGAGCAGATAGGGCAGTTCCTGGGATACCTTTGCCTGTTGATTGCTGACCGTACATGTTTACAGCAGTAAGAATGGTGTCACAGTCATGTCTAGACTCTAAAAAGGTAGCAGAAATAATGGTTAAAAAGGACAGAGCCTGAACATGTGGAATCCTTGTAACTGTAGAGAGTGGCTTATTCTTGACCTACTTGTAAGAGAATTTTGGGGCCCACTCTTTGGGCCCCTTCTTTCCTTCCTTCCTTCCTTCCTTCCTTCCTTCCTCCCCCTCCCTCTTCTTTTATTCTTCCTTCCTTGCTCCCTCCCTGTTTTCCCTCCAAAAGCATCTCACCATGTCACTTGGCAATCTTCCTGTCCTAGGCTCCTGAGGGCTAGGATTATAGGTATGTCTTCCTCTCAGATTGTTTCTTGCTTTATGACACCTATGAACACCCGAAAAATACAACTTTGAATGTCGATGTGAACTTATTTCAGTTTGCTTTCATAATTTAGTATTACACTATAAGCATTAGGAAATAGTTTGTTTCATAATATTTAGAAATTTATTTTTTAAGATGAGTCAAGGTTCTTTAACCGGATGCCTTGACATTTACTAATTCTCTATAGTTTATGGTTTAAATCTTTCTTTCCAGTCCCCAGAGCCTGTAGATGAGAGGTCGTTAAAGCTATGGGATGTTAGAATCAAGAAATAAAAGGAAGGAGTCAGACATAGTGGTGCACATCTTTAATCCTAGCACTTGGGAGGCAAGATAGGCAGGTCTTGGTGCATTTGAGGCCAGCCTGCTCTACATACTGAGATCCAGGACAGCCAGAGCTCATAGTGAGACCTTGTCTTTAATAAACCACAACCACCACCACCACCACCACCACCACCACCACCACCACCACCACTACCACCTCCACAACAACAACAACAGATTAAAAGGAGGAAAGAAAATGGATGAGGGAAAGAGGAAAGGACATGGGAATGATACAGGATGTATAGGAAATTGAAGAAAGATAGAAGAGTTCCTTGCGGTAGAGTAGGTGTATGTTTCTTAAGCACAGCAACTCTAAGACTTAACTGAGCAATATACACACAAACCCAACCTCCATGAGTCACATATACAACAGTGGAGATTAAGTAACAGAAAATACAAAATGAACAGGAGAGAATTGCTGGCACCAGGAAAGTTCTCCAAGCCTCTGTCTCTAGCAGGCTTCACTTGGTGCTATGTGGTAGAAGGGAAAGTGGGAACCATTGGTTTCTGCAGCCTCCTGTTCTGTTTGGTGCCAGTGTATGTGTGTGGGTCGGGGAAGAAGAGCTGCCACGTACTTTTCTGGTAGCTCCTACAGACTCCTGCCATTTTGCTTTTGTTCTTGCTGATTCTTCAGGTCTTCATGGTGCCGATGGAGAGAGACTTGCAGCTTTATTCTCTTGCTTTTCTACAGAGCCCCCTCTCTCTTGCAAGGTAAGAGCTTATTGTGTTTTATCTTTACTATTTTCTTTCACTGAGATTTAGTGATGAGGTCTCTTATCTGACATTTTACACCAAAGTGAAATACTGATCCCAAGGGGGTCAATATATAGCACTTAACCAGTGAACTTGCTAATGGGGACAATATGTTTTTGAATATAATGATGAGCCTATACTACCTTGCTGGATTCTCTCTCTCTCTCTCTCTCTCTCTCTCTCTCTCTCTCTCTCTTTCTCTCTCTCTGTCTTGGTTAACTTAGTACATACCTAGAAGTATCTGGAAAAAGGGCATCTTAATGCTTCCTTAAGCTTTGCCTGTAGGGAAGTCTTATAGACTTTTTAAATTAATGATTGTTATGGGTTGATCCAGATCACTGTGGGTAGTTCCAGCCCTGAAATGATGATCTTAGGTATTATAAGAAAACAGGCCAAGAAAGACTTTGGGAATAAGACAGTAAGCAGCACTCCTCCATGGCCTGTGCATCAATCATTTTCTGCCTCCGGGTTTGATCCTTGAGTTCCTGCTCTGACTTCTCTGGTTGACATAAGATGAAATAAGCCATTTCCATCCTGAGTTGCTTTTGGTAATGAATGCAGTCAGCATTTTGGCTATTTTGTGGGTTCTTCTTTCTCCCATCTTCTACTCTTCTTCATCTTCTTTCAACTCCCTAATACTTGGCAGGAGAGAAAGAAGGATAGAGGGGAGAGAGGGAGAAAGAAATCCCTGAATAAAGTCAAGGGTAGGAATAGGGGTGATGATATTGTTAGACTACTTCCTGCTGATTAGGTGTGTCAAGTTCCTTGGGACAAGTTTGATCTTTGCCATCAGAATATCTATTTTCTTCTCTTCTCTTCACACACAACTACATGAGAAACTGTAACAATTCCCAACCAACAGCAATCAACAGCACCCAACCAACTAGCCACAGGCTACCCCATCGAGTCTCTAGCATTTATCTACCCTCTCAAAAGTCTCCAGAATTCCAAACACATTCACAAAAACTCCCTGTAGCTGGCAAAATCATGCTTCTGCTAGAGCACAGAGGAAAAAAATCATAGTCAGCTGCTGTGGATGATCTGAAGCAGTCCCATATCCCATACCTGGGATTAAAGCAAAAACAGTTTTATAATCCTGTGTTTTTTAAGGAGTATAAATTTCTCACTACCCCTGATGTTTTAGCATAGTAATAGAAACCCTTCCTAAGCACTTCGAGTCTCTATGGCCCAGATCCCAGACTGCATCACCAGAAAGACCCTGGTGATGACATAATGTGGCTTTATCATTGTTACAGCAGCCATCTTTGCTATGGAGTGAGGTGAGCCAAATGGCAGTTCTCTAGTCCCTAGAATGCTTTGAAGCACTCTGTTCTTAAGATGCCTGTGTTGCATTAGAAGCTTCCCTAGCTCTGCAGAAGTGAGGTGTTTTGAAAGTCTGATTGGCACAGGAAGTACAGAGAAGTTACTGTCCCTGAGGGAAATGCCACCAAAAGAATCTGGAAGGTCTTTAAGCTGTGGATACAGTTCGCCTTTTTTCTTGCCTCAGGTAAGCAGTTTAAAGATAGACTCTGCTTGCCCAAAGAGCATGTTGTTCCGGCATTGCTCTTCATCTCTCTCTATTCCTTTCATCTTCTTTTGTTACCTTGAAGCCAAAATTTCCTATCCCTGCCCCCCTGAGATTCAGAACTTCAAAGGTCTTTTTTTAAAAAGAAACTTCTAATTTAATCTAGTTTTTTTCTGTATATAGGTGTTTTGCCTGCACACATATTTGCCTAGCATTATCATGCCTCATGCCCAAGGATGCTAGAGGCTAGAAGAAGACGTTGGATCTCCTTAAACTAGTTATAGATGGTTGTGAGCTGCCATGTGGATGTTGGGAATCAAAACTTGGTCCTCTGGAAGAGCAGGCAGTACTCTTAAGTGCTGGGCTACCTCTCTGGCCACCACTACCCCCTTAAAACATTTTAGCAGAAGTTGGTTTTAGCTTGACTTTCTAAGAAGCACATGACACGAATATTACCATTACCTAAAAAGGCATTGTGTAAAACAATGGTATAGGGATGCTATTGTTTCCAGATTAGTTTTGTGATACTACTGTCACTATATAGAGAAACATTTCAAAGGGGGTCAAGGTTTTCAAACTCATAGTCTTGTCAATGTTTATCACAAGAAGTTTTGAATTGTGTACAACTCCTCTAATAATGGACCTTTTAATTTCTGTGAGTACTACACTTTGTAAAAGTAACCTTCATATCATACAGTAGAGAAAAATACAAACTTCTAGGAAGTCACAAAAATAGTAAAATGAGAATTGTTTGTTAATACATGCTAGGGTGAAAACTACCTTGCTTTACAGCGTTTTCCATATCTTTGATGTCTAGATCTCACAAGATATGTAATTAATTATAAGTGATATGCAAGGGTAGTATATTGTATAAACTAATAAAGAAAAAATGTTAAATATAAAGGCACAAATAAAATATTTGTGGTAATGGCTTTTACATTCTCATAGTATTTAGGACTTATGGCTAAAGAAGAAACCTGAAAAGAAATGAAAAAAAATTAAAAGTACATATCTGTAAACCTAATCCTTTTTAGTCATGTGTGCCCTAAACACAGAACAGCATTTTTTAAATTATGCCCTTAGATACTTGTTGCTCACCAGAATTTAAATTGTTTGGCTTTAACCTGAGGTCCTGACCTGATAGATAAGGATACTGGTGTGTCACATACACACACAGCACAGGCAGTATAGAATACATTTTCTATTAGGTCAGTGATTACTTAACAATTGTCCATCTGCCATTGACAGGATTCTATTTTTAAGAGTCATTAACTTTCTTGCTTTGCAAGTAGGCACAGCATTTTCCCAAAGCCAGCATCAAGCTGGGTAGCAGATGTTCAAATTCCTCAAGTCCCATTATCCTAAGATCCCTATAAGTATGTTCTATGGTGCTGGGTTTGAGACTTTTTATTTGATGTGACCATCTTGGGAGAATAATAAGGGAATCCCAAAATCCAGTTCATTTTCATGCAAGGATTCCTGTGAAACCACATCTTTGGGCAAAGTCCTAAGTCTGATAACCCAAAGCAGACCAGTCTTCACCACTGGCCCACTGTGCTTATAGAAAAGCAGAGAAAGGAGATTCATTGTAGCACAGTGTGAAGAGTCACAGACAGAAGGGCTCAGCACCTTTTATATGGGTCTTCCATTCTTTTGCTATTGAGAAAGCCTTTGAATGGAAATGGGGAAGAACTGGGAGACAGGCTGGGAGGCTTGTACAATTACACTTTGTGGTCTGGATGATTGTTGCTTCTGTTCTGGTTTTGAGATGGGCTGTACAAATCCTAATTCTCTGAGGTGATCTCTCTGATACCCAAGGGATGATGACTCCTGTAAGGTACAGCTTTATCAATGCAGATGCTTTTCTCCATCTGGGCTATGGTTTGTACCATTTAGCCTTACTGTTTCTAGAACACAAAGTGCCTACAGGTACAGGCCAATGCCCCTTTACTTTCATGCTTTCAGCCTTGAAAGGGAATGAGATGGTTTAGGTCTCACTGGTTTGTAGGTGGACACTCCTTGAGAGACAACAATGTTTACGTAGCATCAATGAGGACACCCATCATAAAGATGAAGGATGTAAAATGAAGGGAAAGATACTAAGCTTTTATCCTACTTTTAGTTGCTTTGTAGGTCCAAGTAAAGAGCCCATGTGTTCTAGCAAAAGCTGTTCTAAGTGCCTATAATACTAGTAGACAAATTCTGCTTCCATTATTTACCAGGCAAATGATCTTGGGAATCCAACTATGCCTGTTTCTCTTCCATTTCCTTATCTGAGAAAAAAGCAGATAACAAAACTGCCTAACAAATAATGTTGTTAGGATTAAATAAGCCAATTATGTAAAATGCTCAGGATAGTGCCTAATTCAGAGTAAGTGCACTGTGTGTGTGTGTTTGTGCATGCATGCCTTTCACTGTGGAGAACGTTAAGCATTACTTTACTCCAGCTGTTTTCCTCTTAGAATAACACAATGCATCTTCTTGCATTGCTTTAGAGTTTTCAACTGAGAATTTTTGTTCAAAATTTCACCTTTTGGTGTGGCAATTTTTCCTCACCTTTGCCCTTTCTGTAAGTAGTTGGAAAACGCTTATAGATTATTCTAAGTAGTAGTAAGTTACTGCAGTTTCATTGTGAGTAACTAAACTGGGAACATGGGCACATGGGGCCTGGAAAGTTCTGTTACTGTGACATAAAAAGTAGAAGTTCTCCCCCATTCTATTTTATTGAAAATAGATTCTTTCCTCACAATGTATCCTGACTACAATTTTCCCTCCCTCTACTCCTCTCAGTTCGCCTCCACCTCTATTCCTGTCCTATCTATTCCCTTTCTGTCTTTAATTGGAATAAAACAGGTTTTAAAGACATAATGATAAAATATCACAAATTAATATACAAGATAAAATAAAAACTATCACATGAGATTAGGATAAGACAAAAAGAAGAAAAACCGAAGAAAAGGGTCAAGATTTGGAGACCTACCTATTTGCACACTTGAATTCCCATGATACCTCTAAACTGGAATACATGATACATGAACAGGAACTGGTGATTTTAGACTGGCACAGGCCCTGTGCATGCTGCTTTAGTCTCTGTGAGATTTAGGAGTTTTGATCATGTTAATCATTTTTACTTGGTATCCTCCATCCCCTATGACTCTTCATACTCTTCCTGCCTTCCTTCGTCAGTGCTTCTGTGATCCTGAGGAGAAGGAATAGATGGAAACAGCCCCTGTAAGAATGAGTGTTCCTGGGATTGCAGACTGGTACAACCATTCTGGAAATCAGTCTGGAGGTTCCTCAGAAAATTGGACATTGAACTACCTGAGGACCCAGCTATACCTCTCTTGGGCATATACCCAAAAGATGCCCCAACATGTAAAAAAAGACACGTGCTCCACTATGTTCATAGCAGCCTTATTTATAATAGCCAGAAGCTGGAAAAGAACCAGATGCCCTTCAACAGAGGAATGGATACAGAAAATGTGGTACATCTACACAATGGAATATTACTCAGCTATCAAAAACAATGACTTTATGAAATTCATAGGCAAATGGTTTGGAACTGGAAAATATCATCCTGAGTGAGGTAACCCAATCACAGAAAAACACATGGTATGCACTCATTGATAAGTGGCTATTAGCCCAAATGCCTGAATTACCCTCGATGCCTAGAACACATGAAACTCAAGACGGATGATCAAGATGTGAATGCTTCACTCCTTCTTTAAAAGGGGAACAAGAATACCCTTGGCAGGGAATAGAGAGCAAAGATTAAAACAGAGACAGAAGGAACACCCATTCAGAGCCTGCCCACATGTGGCCCATACATATACAGCCACCCAATTAGACAAGATGGATGAAGCAAAAGAAGTGCAGGCCGACAGGAGCCGGATGTAGATCGCTCCTGAGAGACACAGCTAGAATACAGCAAATACAGAGGCGAATGCCAGCAGCAAACCACTGAACTGAGAACAGGACCCCCGTTGAAGGAATCAGAGAAAGAACTGGAAGAGCTTGTAGGGGCTTGAGACCCCATATGAACAACAATGCCAAGCAACCAGAGCTTCCAGGGACTAAGCCACTACCTAAAGACTATACATGGACTGACCCTGGACTCTGACTTCATAGGTAGCAATGAATATCCTAGTAAGAGCACCAGTGGAAGGGAAAGCCCTGGGTCCTGCTAAGACTGAACCCCCAGTGAACTAGATTGTTGTGGGGAGGGCGGCAATGGGGGGAGGATGGGGAGGGGAACACCCATAAAGAAGGGGAGGGGGAGGGATTAGGGGGATGTTTGCCCGGAAACTGGGAAAGGGAATAACATTTGAAATGTAAATAAGAAATACTCCAGTTAATTAAAAAAAAAAAAAAAAAAAGAATGAGTGTTCCAAGGACTCTCCTTGTCTACATAATTCCTGGCTGTGGCTCTTTGTCTTTGTTTCCACCTGCTGCAGGAGGTAGCATCTTTCATGATGAGAGAGGCATTGGTCTACGATCTATAGCAGAATATCATTAAGAGTCATTTTATCACTACTATATATATATTTTGGGTATTTGATTTTTACAATAGATGCCTGGGGAATATTGTCTCTGTTTTTTTGGTTCCCTAAGCAATGTCAGGTACATATTCTATTTTATGGAGGGGGCCTTGAGTCAAATCAAATATTGATTGGTAAATCCTACATGCTTCATGTCACCATTCCCCTAGCATATCTTGCAGTCACGACACCATTGTAAATCAAAGGTTTTGTGGCTGGCTTTGTGCTCTTGTTACACATTGGGTACTATGAAGGGTACCTTTCTGTATCAGAGAGGCTAGGCTGTAGGGATATAGACACCAGCTTGACTTTTCCATGTTTAGTGGGTTGTGTAAGTATTGTCTTAGCAAAGAGGTCTTGCTGTCTGTTTTTAGAGAGGAATAGGAAACCTAAGAAAGATTACACATCAATGTTGTGGTAATTTCTTACCCCAATAAGCCTGTATGAAAAACACACAATTCAGTTATTATATTTATAAGCTATATGGCTAGATTGGGCAAATATATCGCTGTACTTCAGCTGTTTTGGAATTTTCAGGGCTTGTAGTAGCAGGATTACTGGGCTCCAGTGGTCACATAATGCCCTGACTTTTGTTGGTTGAGTTCTTAATCTAGTCTAGGCATGTGGGTTTGGAGTGATTTTAAGTCTAGGTGCCAATTTCTGTGGTTGTCTTTGTTAGGTGGACATTTTCTTCCTTGATTTCTCTTTCCTATCTAATTTTCTGTTCTCCGTGATCTGGAGTTCTGGCAGTGAGTATTAACTCTGGTCCAGCAGTGAGTATCTGACCATTTGGGGGCTAGGCTTCTAGAGACTAGCCTGACCTTTGACTGAGCAACTGTCTCAGACTGACTTAGGGACTGGGACTCCATGATGGAGGGTTGTTGGGGTTGTGTGTGTTAAGGTACTGAGGAAGTA
This sequence comes from Rattus rattus, assembly GCF_011064425.1. Taxonomy (NCBI): domain Eukaryota; kingdom Metazoa; phylum Chordata; class Mammalia; order Rodentia; family Muridae; genus Rattus; species Rattus rattus. The sequence goes on along the minus strand of NC_046155.1, from coordinate 213,049,422 downwards.
AAGGAGGTCTGAGGGCAGGCAGCCTATGATGGGCATTGTGATCTCTGATCCAGCAATGAGTGGCTGACTTTCTGGAAGCTGGCCTGGGCTCTAGTACATCAGTGTGTCTCTGCCTTAGTTTTGTCCACCTGTTTTTCTGGCTGATGTGGCCTGCACCTGATCCGGGCACATTTGCATAAGTTGGGGGTGGGAACACAGAAGTAGGTGCAATGGTGGAGATGAAAGGGGTAGAGTGGATTGGGTCTTTGGGAACTGAACTGAAGGGGTAGGAGTGTTCCAAGAGCACTCTGGCAGCCTACCTGTTGTTCTGGCTTGTGCGGCCTGCACCTGATTAGCAAGTATTGTATTGAGAAATTTTTTTATCTATATACATAAGGGAAATTGTTGTGTTGTGGGTTACTCTGGTACTGTTTGTATTTTGATGTTAATTCTGCCTTCTCAAGAGGTGCTGACCCTGAGTAGGAGTAGATCAAGTACTTAGGTGATCTCATTGAACCTTCTCCCCATTTGGACTGGTCAAATAAAGGATAGAGCAGATGATTGGGCAGTGGAAGCAAAAGGTGTGACTGGAGGTCTCAGAGAATACAGAAGAAGGAGGTGGAAGGAAGATGGAGCTGAACCACATAGCCTAGAGGAGTCGCAAGTAGCAAGGGGTCTTACAGCTAGGGAGTAAATTAGATTAGTGATAGATCTGCCCAATCTAGGCATGGAGCTTATAAATATGACTAAGTTGTGTGTTTTTTATACAGGCCTTTTGGGGTAAGAAATTAAGGAAACATTGGCGTATAATCTTTCTTAGATTTTTATCTGGTGTGGGTATCATGGTACTTATGGCCTCATAAGTTGAATTAGGTAATGTTCTTTCTGTTTCTATTTTGTGGCATCATTTGAGGAATATTGGCATTAATTCTTCTTTGAAAGTCTTGTTGGATTCTGTGCTAAGACCACTTGGCCCTGGTCTGTCTTTCTGTCTTTCCTTCCTTCCTTCCTTCCTTCCTTCCTTCCTTCCTTCCTTCCTTCCTTCCTTCCTTCCTTCTTTCCTTCCTTCCTTCCTTCCTTCCTTCCTTCCTTCTTCCTTTCTTTCTTTTTTATTTTTGTTTGGGAGACTTTTAGTAATTTCTCCTATTTCTTTAGGGGTTGCCTGTCTTCTTAAATTGCTTATCTGATCATAATTTATTTTTGGTAAGTGGTATGTATCAAGAAGATTATCCATTCTTTTAGATTTCCTAATTTGGTGGAGTACAGGATTTTAAAGTATGTCTTTATGACTCTGTCTGGTGTTTGCTGTGCTGTCCCTCTTCTCATTTCAGATTTGTTAACTTGGATATTCTCTTTCTGCTTTTTGGTTAATTTAATAAGGGTTTGTCTATCTACTGATTTTTGTGAAAAGAACTCTGTTTCATTGATTTTTGTTTCTATTTTATTGACTTCAGTCCTGAATACTCATTATTTCTTGCTGTTCAATCCTTTTGAGAGTAATTTCTTCTGTTTTGTTCCAGAGTTCTCAGGTGTGATGTTAAGTTGCTAGTATGACATTTCTCTGAGTTTTTTATATAGTCATGTAGTGCTGTGAACCTCTTAGAACTATTTTCATTGTGTCATATAAGCTTGGGCATACTGTGTATTTATTTTAAATTTTAGAAAGTCTTAATTTTTTTGAATTTCTGTCTTGACTCATTTTTAATTCAGTAGAGAATCATTCAGTTTCCAGAAGTTTGTAAGTTTCTGTTGTTGATGTTCAGCTTTTACACTTGGTGGTCAGATAGGATATATGATATAATTTCAATTTTCTTGTATCTGTTGAGACTTTCTTTGTGTTCAAATATGTGGTCAATTTTGAACAAAGGTCCATGAGTTGCTGAGAAGAAACAGTATTTTTTTTGTGTGTGTTTGTGTAAAATAGTCTGTATGTATCTGTTGGGTGTATGTGATTTATAATGCCAGTTATCTCCAATATTTCTCTGTTTAAGTTTTATCTGAATGGCAAGTCTATTGGTGAGAGTGGATCACTTAAGTTTCCCACTGTCAGTGTGTATGTGTGGGGTCAATATGTGATTTATGCTATAGTAGTGTTTCTTTTACAAACTTGGGTGTCCTTGTGTCTGTGGCATAGATGTTAAGAGCTGATATGTCTTCTTGGTGGATTTCTCTATTGATGAGTATGTAGTGTTGTTTCCAATCTCTTCTGATTAGTTTTGGTTTGAAGTCTATTTTGGAAGATATTAATAGGCTACATCAGCCTGCTTCCTAGGTTCATTTGCTTAGAATATACTTTTTATGCATTTTACCCTGACTTGATTTATATTCTTGATGTTGTAACGTATTTCATTGGTACAGCAGAAGAATCATTCTTGTTTGGGTATCCATTCTCTTAGTTGTTTTTGTTTTATTGAGAAACTGAGACCATTGATGTTGAGAGATATCAATGACCAGTGACTGATGTTTTACTTTGTGTTTTTTTTTGTGTGTTTGCTTCTCTTCTTTTAATTTAATCATCTGGGATTATTTATTTTACAGGTTTTCTTGGGTGTAGTAAACCTGTTTAGGTTGCCATTTTCTTCCTAGCATTTTCTGTGGGGGATTTTTAGACAAATATTACTTAAATTTGGTTTTACCATGGAGATACTTTCTTCATATATTGTGATTGATAGTTTTGCTGGCTATAATAATCTGCCCTGGCATTCATGGCCTCTTGGTGTCTGCAGGACATCTGCCCAGGCTCTTCGGGCTTTTAAGAATCTCCATTGAAAAATCAGGTTTAATTCTGATAGCTACTTTATACATTGCTAGGCCTTTCCCCCTTGCAATTTTAAATATTCTTTCTTTGTTTTATATGTTTAGTGTTTTTATTATTGTGTGCTAAAGAGACATTCTTTTCTGGTTCTTATACCTTGATAGGTATCTCCTTCTATAGATTAGAGAAATTTTCTTCTATGATTTTGTTAAAAATATTAAGTGTATTTTTGACTTCCTTCCTGTATTCACATTTTTCTTAGATAGCCTGGGTTGGGGGTTTTCTAGGCTTTGTTTGCATTTACCAATTTTTTTTTTTGATTGAGGTACTCATGTTTCTATGGCATCGTCAATGCATGTGAGGAGCCTCTCTTCTGTCTCTTTATTGTGTTGGTGAGGCTTACCTCTGTGGTTTCTGTTTGAGTTCCTAAATTTTTCATTTCTAGGTTTCCCTTACTTTGAGGTTTCTTTATTGAATGTATTTCAACTTTAAGGTCTGGAATGGTTTCCTTCCACTATTTGTTTGTGTTTTCAGATATTTATTTAAGAGATTATTCAGTTCCTTTTTAGTGATGCCTATCATTTTTAAAAGGCTATTGTAAGGCGGTTTTTGTTTGTTTGTTTGTTTGTTTGTTTGTTTTTTTGTCCTCCAGCTATGTTGTGATACCCAAAACTTATTGTGGTAGTGTTACTTGGCTCTAGTGGAGACATCTTATTCTGGCTGTTACTGATTAACTTTTTATGCTGTGGTCTAGACATTTGGGCTTGGGAATATTGTAATTCTAGATGCTGCTATCTGGTCTTTGTTTGGTAGATGTTTTGTTCTTTGGTTTTTATTTTTTCCCCTCTGCTTCCTAGGAGAATGGGCGGGGCCATTGGGGTTCCAGATAAAAGGTGTTCCAGGGTATTGGGAGCTAACACTTTGGAATGGAGATGGCTTTGTGGGAGGTGTTGTGGGGTTTATATATAGGAGGAAATAAGGGTGTTCCATTAGTATATGTTTTTAATCCCTGGAAACAGAGGCAGCACCACAGTTGAAAGTTTTCTACAGAGCAGCATATGAAACTAGCAGATTGACCTTGGAGGAATAGAAGGAGAGATAAAAATCTGCAGTTACCGTACTTGCCTCCCTGTCAGAGTCACCTGTAGTTGACTACAGAGTCACCTCCTGAAGTTGGGGGAAAGCAATGGGTAAAGGAAAGAAAGTTTTGAGGAGATCTCTGTGATTCACTGGAGATGTGGATTGGGGGAGGGATACTGCAGCAGACTTTCCACTGCAGATCTGGAAATAAGACAGGGGTATTAGATTTGGAGGAGCTGAAGGAGAGGTGAAGATCTGTAGTCAGCCTACCTGCTTCCCTGGCCAGAATACTCTGTGTGTTTCCGAGGAGTGCCTGCTGGATTTGTGAACATGTATAAAAGAACAAGTCAGGAGAGGGATGTGAGGAGGGGTTATATGGGATCCACTAGAGATTGGGTGAGGAAGAAAGGAAGGCTGCCCAGGTATTGTGCTATAGAGCGGGAGGTGAGACTAGGGGATTTGGAGAAACTGAGGGAGAGGTGAATATCTACAGTAAGCCTTCCTACTTCTCTGTCTAGAGTCAGAGTAGACATTCTTATCACTCCAAATAGTCCCCACATTCTTGCTTCACCAATGGATCATCTTCCTAGCCTAAACCCTGGCAACCAATGCTCTAAATGTTCCAAAGTTTTGACATTCCAAAGATGTTTTAAAATTGCGCATAGATAGGACACATTATGAGTGATTGACTCCTTTCACTTATAATTACACACTTAAATTATATACTTAAATTCCTTCATTGCTTGTCATGGAATTATAAATGTGTCATGACTTACTATTTGTTTCTGGAGTTTCATGTCAAAACCCCAGACTCTGGGAGTCCTAATAAAATTAACTCAGTCACTCATCCCAATAGGTCAATTAAATAGACAAATGGTGAGAACAGAGAGACATTTAATAAACGTGAGCACATTGTGGGATAGGGATTCAGTAAATCCATCTTCATCTTTAAAAGACTGACATGATCTTTAGCTTTCAAGAGAACTGGAGTTAGCAGGGGAAGAGAATACCCAATAAACGAGGCTTGGAAGAATGAGGTTGCCTTGATCATTCTGTCAGCTCTTGCTCTGTGAGACGGTTTGAAGAAGTTTCTCTTTCTTTAGGAATAATCTGAATGCCAGGTTATTTGTGGATGATCTTTTGATGGGACAATCTGTCTACAAGATCCTGCTGTTCTTGGAATTCAGATGACTGAAAGTTTAGAGCAATGGCTAAAGGTTGACAGTCTGCTTTGGAGATCTAGAATAGCACCTTGCAAAAAGTGACAGTGACATGTGCTTTATTCTGATTTTTGTGCCTTAAGCCTTGAGGAGGGATGAGCTAGGTTATTTCTCACTGTTCAAAACTGCTTGGTTAACTTGCCTATTTGCAGAGGTAAGCAGTAATCCCTGCCAAGTCCGATAGCTCTTATCTCACAGGGGATAAAAGATGGTCTATTATAAAGTCAGATACCTGTGACAATGGCTCAAAGACATAGATTCAGGTTATCTCAAATTCTAGCTTCCAAGTAATAACAGTTTCATGAAGTTTTTATAGTTAACAGAACAAAGATAGTCATAAAGCAAGGACCTTTTCGAAAACATTTGTGTAAGCAATAAGTAGATGGTTACAGCAAAACTGACGGAATCTCAGCTCAAGGTCCCAGGTCTTTTGCCTTAGCTTTTTGGCTGGTGATTAGTACATCCCACAAAGTTTTATTGGTTAGTCATAAGATGTTGAGTTTTACCTAGTGGTAGATAAGTCATAATTCTATAGGGGCCTAAAGATATCTAAAGTAATTGTAACTAGGCTTTGGACCAGCAACCTTTCAGTATCTCCATAGTGATGGAAGCTATTTTAGTAAGTTTAAAAATTAGGTATTTAAAAATTTTGTACAATGTGTTTTGGTCATAGATCCCAACTACTCCTTGATCCATCATCTTCCTTACCTACCAAACTTTGTGTCTTCTCTTTGCTTTCAAAACACGAAAAAGAAATATAAAAGGTAGAAAAGACCAAGTCCAATTTATGCTGCCCATCTATTTGTGGGTGTTCAGCTTCCTATTGGAGCATGGATCATCTATCAGGGACAGGTGAAGAAAAAGCATTCTCTTTCTAGTAGTAGTCAGTTGCCAGTAAGTCCTCAGCTAGGTTGGGTGTTTGTTCTAACTCCCCATCCTTGAAGTTTCAATCAGTGAATCAGCCTTATAGAAGGGTCAGTTCAAAGTGCAGCTTATTTCTGGGAACTCTTATTCACACAGGTACCTTACTCAAAAGAATCAAAATACATACAAAATGAAGCCTGGGATTCCAGGCTTACATCCTGCTCCTGGTTACCCTATAGGTCAGCTGAGAAGTCACTGCTTTTCAGCAAAAGCCTCAAATATTGGTTCTATATTTATCTTTTAAAGAGTGCCTTGATTTTGTCCAAGTTATGGAAACTTTATATAAAGCTGCTGTAATAGACATTGATGTGCATTTTTTCCTGCTCCTTTGAGTGGACACCTAAGGGCAAGATGGCTAGTGTATTTAGGAATGTATGTTTAGCTGTGAAACTGTCAAGTTGTCTGCCAGATTGTCTACCATTTAAGAGACATCAGTGAAAGGATATATTCATTGTACCTCCATTGAAAGGCATGAAATTATCATTGTTCTAAAATTTACTATTATGCATGCACAGCAACAGCTCCTTTGAATCCACCCTTCATACCCCATCCACCTTTTCCTTCCCAAAATTTATTGGCTACAGAGAAGCTCCACCTAGATTTTGTAAGGACCAATGTTACAATTCCAGCCCAGACTGCTGCACAGGCCACAGAGCCTGCAGAAATAAATCTCTTCTCTCCTCAGTCTTACAGAGGCTGACAAGCTGACAGGCACCCTACCTAGAGTCTGCCATTGAGTTTGTAGCTTCCTGACAGACTCCCCATGTGCCTGCATTTCTAAAGTGAGATTGCCAGTCTCAGAACATCTCAGGACTGCTAGTGGTAACATGTCCTTCCCATCTCTTCCCTTTTACCAGCTGGGGTATCAGAGTCAGGCTGGTTGAGGTGCTTGTGATGAAACTGAGGAGCTGAAGGGGCTTGCAACCCCACAAGAACAACAATACCAACCAATCAGAGCTCCCAGGGACTAAATTACTACCCAAAGACTACACATTTACAGACCCATGGCTCCAGCTGCATATGTAGCAGAGGATGGCTTTGCTGGGCATCAATGGGAGGAGACGTCCTTGGTCCTGCCAAGGCTGGGCCCCACAGTGTAGAGAAATGTCAGGGCAGGGAGGCAGGAAGGGTGGGTTATATGGGAGGGGAACACCCTTATAGAAGAAGGGGGAGCAGAGATGGGATAGGGGCTTATAGACAGGAAACAGGGAGGGAATAACATTTGAATGTAAATAAAAAATATCCAATAAAAAAAAACTGTCTCTCTACCCAGGAGATGTAAGGAGAAACACTCCTGATGAGCCTGAATTCATCAAAGTCCCTGGCATGTTGCTATCTGTGTGCCCACGGCATGAGTAACCATCTTCCATTCTAATAAACTTTTCAACCACAACACAACAGATGTACATATCATACAATTCACCTATATAATATACAATTCATCTATACTATAATCTCTTTTAACTCACCCAAGACCTTTCACTCACCCCACTTAGACTGTAGCCCCACTGTCTTCCTGTAAAAGCCTTACATGCTCATCTTTCCACCAAGACGGGAATCTGAGGAGCTGGTCCCTCTTTTACTGTTTTATTTTTCAGGGGTGGAGGAGGCAAACACTGAATCTACCTAGATCTTTTCATCAACTCTTATATCCCGAAATTTGATCCTTTGAAAGATGGTAAGAAGCCAATAATTTTAATCTTGGAAATTTAATGGTGTCCTCATTTGTCAAATCAGGGTCAATTAGCTAAAATTAAATATTATTACCAGACCAGAATTGAGACAAGGTTTTAACTATCAATATATACCAAAGGAGAAACAGAAACAGCAGTCAAATTTTTAGAAATATGCCCAAGAGCAGACTGGGTGTATTTTGACAATACCTAAGAACTACTTAGTTTCATCCCACACTTAGGAATGTGTGCATCTTGCTTTATGTTAAATAGTACATTTTTCAATGTCATTTGTACTGGCTGAGACTGGCCAGTTATAGTGATGTATCTGGCATGAGTCATTTGGAGTTAGGCTCTAATCATTTGTAGAAGACATCATATATCATTTAGTCACACTCCTAATTGTCAAGGTCAGATTGTTAAAGCATTTTCTTTGGCCTTTTATATGTATACTATTATTTTAGTATCTGAAGGTTTTACCCATTTGTTCCATGTATTATTCTTTCTGTTGTTGTTGTTGTTGTTGTTGTTTCGGTAGAGAACTTAGCATATAACACATAGTTAAAGCATAGATGGTCAGCTTTGTGCCATTTCACAATAATGTCACAGTTTACTGAATAGCAGTAAAATGACAAGCTAAATTAATTTTATTGGCACCCAATTTACCACCCAACCACTATTTTCCTTAAAAGTGTGATGGCTGACATTCACATGGTGTTTTATTTCAATGTTGATTACTGTTATTAGCTCATAAATAACAAATTACATTTCACACACTAGTTTGTGGCTGTACATGGTGTAGAATGTCTGCAAAAGTGTTAAGGAGGCCACAAGTTCAAGGATATGGTAGGCAAAGAAGACAGCTCATACAGTTGCAGAGAGTTATTGGAGCTGATTAGATATTAAGAAGCATGATAACATAATATTATGGAAACACCTTTTACACTCAAAGAGACTGGAACTTTTGCTGGACCTCATAGCTGATGAAGACCCCTTGAGGTCACTTAAGACTGCAAGCCTTTGTGTATTCACCCTGTCCCTTTAACCTGCTTTTAAGAGAAAAATATAATGACAAACCAACATTGAATTAGATTACACATATAATCAATGTTTGCTGCATAAGATAATGCTTAATTATAATCTTGATCTACCTGTTGTGGCCTCCCCATCCCCCCTGTCTCCATCTCTAGTGTATCACCCACACATTTTCCTCCAACCTTCCTTTCTACTCATCCTGTTATCTCAGCCCCTGAATCCAGCAGGGATTTTTGGAGAATCAGTCAGCCAAGCCTGCCAGAGAAGCAAGGAGACAAGTAAAACAGTAGGTAAACTTCATATCTTCAAACAACACAGACTACTTTCTACAAATAGACAATAAGACATTGTTGTTGAAGACAACACATGCACAGCAGGGAGAAGTTGAGCTGGTACTTACACAGAGCCTTCATCCCTATTGTCTAGCCTCTTTGTTTCAGAAGTATACTCAGTAAGTTACCAAAGGAGAGCATAGAGACAAATCCAACCATAAACTATAAATTCTTTGACCTACAATGATGTTCTGTCTGCAAGATATGCTAGGGTAATGGTGGTATAAAGCTGGTAAGAGTAACCAACCAATTTCTGATTGGATTTAAGGTTGACTCCATGAGATGGGATCCATATTCAACACTGCTAGGGTTACTAAAAACCTTGGACGAGAGTGACCAGAGACCAAGTACTATTGAACTTTAAAAAATAACTTCTAATGACATTCTGCTATATGTATAATTGCTCCATTGCTCAGACCTTATCAGAGAAGCTTCCTTCTGAAGCAAATACAGAGACCCACAGTCAGCCATTGTGTAGAGTCAGGGATTTTGGAACTGTTAGCCAAAAATATGATGTCTCTATCAAATCCTTCCCCTCAGAGATCAGGGAACCCTGCAAAAGAGGATGTAGAAAGAATGTAACAGTCATTGGGGATGGAGGACACCAGGAATACAAAGATTTCTAAGTTAACAAGGTAGATTTACATGTTTTACATGTGAATTCACAGAGACATGAGGCACCATGCACATGGTCTTCTCAGATCTGTATCACATGGAATCCTAGAGTTTAAAGGAGAAGTGGACACATGCCCTCATTGCTAATATAGAGTCATCTCCAGTTGATAACTTGCAAGTGAAAAATTACTTTTCTTTAAGGGTGTCTCACTGCAGGAAACAAACCACTCTTAAGGGTCAACATAAAACAAACTGAACACCATCTTTGGAGGTTTCTAGTCTAATAATGTCATGTTGGAGATTTTTAAATACTATTTTTATTATAGTATATATGTATACACACACACACACACACACACATATATATGTATGTATTTTTAACTTTACAGGGTTCTTTGTGTATATAATATGGCTTCCCGTTTAGTGCTTTAATGGCATTCCTGAGTGTGCAAATGAGTGGCTCTTAGAGTCTATATCTGTTTCATGTGCCTTTTCATGGTTTCTTTCCTTCTGTTTATTTTTCCCTGTTTATTGCTTTTTGTTTTGTACTACTATATTTGTTATTATCCATTAGAAGCCCATTTTTTTTCTAATGAGAGACAGAAGGGAGTGGATTTGGAGGAGCAGAATGTAGGAAGGAACTGGGAGGAGTAAGGGGAAGGGAAAGCAAACGCATAAGCAGGGTGTATTATGTAAGGTAAAAATAGCTATTTTCAATAAAATAAAAGAGAAAGAAGGAAAAATCAACTCTGTAAAACTAGAGACAGACGAGAGTCTTACTCTCACAAGTCTTCCGGAAGGAAGCATATCAGTCACTGATAATGGCTTTCTACAGTCCAGTGTTCTGTTGGCTTTTAGACCTGGCAGGCAGATGCTGGTTGTACTTTCAGAGATGCAATTTTCTCTTCAGGTGTGTATCGGAGGTGGGGTGGGGTAGGTGGCAGCAATTCTGTGACCACAGCTCAATGACACATCCAAAAGTGACGCTGTATATGCTTTATATATTCCACCTCAAAAGGGATAAGAAAGTTTACTCTGAGCCAAATATAAGTGACTGTGATATGTGGACAGATATTTAGGTTACCCCAAATTTCAGGTTCCAATAAGGTAACAATCCCGTAAACTTCCTTTAGTAACACAACAAAGAAAAATTGTAAATCAAGACACCTTTACAATACATTAATGGGTACGTGCATTATATCAAGATAAGAGAACTCAGCAATAGGCCTCAGATGCTATTTGATCACATTCTTAGTCCTTTGATTAGTGAAAATAGGATTTTATTAAGATAATGCATTCTAAATATTTGTACCTGTTTCTCAGGATGTTGGGTCCAGCTAGTCACAGGATGTTAGGTCTGACACAGTGGGGATCAGTCGTGACTCTTCAGAAGGCTACAGATCGTTTGAGGTAATTTATAGTTAAGCTTGAATTATTACATTTTAATCTTTCCCTGAAGTTTTAATTGGTCAATCTGCCTTTGTAGACATGGCTTTTTGCCAGGAATTCTCATTCAAACAGGCAGGCCTCTAATGTTTAACTGTAGTATCTACAGTATTTTTATTTTGCTGAATATTTATTTTGTTCACCTAGTGTTACAACAAATCGGAACTAGGACCGTTAAGCAAGTTTATTTCTTGAATTTACTGCTGATTAAACAAGACTAAGTACCACATGAAGTATAGTCTTTCCACATGAGCTGATGGTTATACTCACGAGAGTGGTTCATCATGAACAAGCAGAATAACTTGAGGTGACAGGATTCATGAATATTGGGATCTTTTTATTTGGGGAGGTTCCTACCCTGCTGCTTTATCACTGTTCCCAACCTTGATACTGTCTAGCACACTTATTCCCTAGAGACTTCCTCAGTGTCATGGTTTTCTTCTGTTTCAATAAAATCAGAGAAATATGTGACTAGTATCTCTATTTCTTTCTTTAATCATGTATTTCTAGTTTAGGATATATAGATTACCTTCATGGACTTCCCTCTAGTATAATTGATTCTTAATGATTATGGGTTACCGTGGATATACTCCTAAGAAGATATTTAGAGAGAGAAGTTAGAAAAAGGAATTTTAAGTATACTCAAGAGGGACTTTGGTATTATATCATGGACGTGCAAATCATTCTGTGAATCATGATTAAATTACCATTGACTCACTTAACTATTCACATGTGTGGCTTATAGATGTGCATTGTGTGCTCTATTCTCATCTTAACTCAGTCCTTTGAGGATAGTGTGTGAGTGGTACTATGACTGTGAATTCCAGTGTAACTAAGACAGAATGAAAGTAGAAGCAGGCATACAGTGCTCTAGCTTCCACAGGTAAGGAAAGCCCTGATGATGACTGTTACATACAAAGAGGACTGGGGCAAGTTAGGGAGGACGGAAAAGACTCACATATTAAATTCATTATCTGAGCTGTGGGAACAGAAGCTGGTGGAACTGAAGGAATGAGGTGGGGTGGGGGAAGGTCGATTGTTTAAATAAGAGAATGCATATTTTTTCATTAATTGATTTATTTATTCATTTTACATTCAGATTGCAGCACCCCTGTGAAGAATGTATATTAACATCTTTTATATGACTTTTGAAAGCCAGATAGCACAAAGATTGAGTCTTTAAGGCTTTCATGTGTATACCTCTGTTATTGAGTGCAATTTGTTCCCTTGGGCTTTATCAAGTTCAAATTTTGTATCTCTAGAGAAGATTTAAAAAACAAAACATAAAGAAAAACAACTTTCCTTCCTGATACACTTCCATGTATCTCTCCAATGGTAGCCTAGACTTCCTGGGTGAAGAAAGAATGGAAAAAGGTGACCTTGGGAGGAAAGAGGTTGGGAGGACCCTCTAGAATGTACCAGAGACCTGGGAAGTGAGAGACCCTCAGGACTCAAAGGGGGGAACCCTAGATCAAATGTCCTACAGTAGGGAGAGGGAATTTGTTGAGCCTACCATCTGCAGAAAGACAGGGCATCAAATGAGGGATGGGGTGGCTATCCCACAATCAAAGCAGTGACCTATAATTCTTCCTGTCTGAAAGAAATGCAGGGATGGAAATGGAGAAGAGACTGAGGAAAAGAAGGTCCAATGACAGGCCCAAAGTGGGATCCAGCTCAAGGGGAGGCCACAAGATCTGAAACCATTACCAAGGCATTCAAAAAAAAGGGACCTCTCATGACTGCCCTCCAAAAGACCCAATGAGCTGCTGAAAGAGTCAGATGCAGATATGTTCACCCAACCAATGAACAGAAGCTGCTGACCCCTCAGGAGGCCCTAGGAAGTTTAGAGGTCTGGAGGGGAAGGTGGTGTGGGGGTCATCGTTGTGGAGACTGGGCGGTGGGGAGGAGGTATGGGATGTGGAACAGTTGGGGGGGTGAACTGTTAGGGGAATAAAAGCTGGAGTGTAAAATTGAATAAATTAAAAAATTTAAAAAATTTGAATATCATTACCACTACTCCACTAACTTTGAAATCTCTGGTAACACCCCCACTTGTTATTTTATGAATTAATACAGACTTGACATAATTGCAATGATTGCATATCTGAAACTATTGCATACTCATTCATAAATTTCCAAAATGAATGGCAGTGTGTGCAGCTTCTACTATGCTAACAACATATGAGCACAGTCACATTTAAGGTTGCAGATGTAAGGCTAGACTGACTTTGAAAATCTTAAACCTCTATGTTTTCTAGATATTTATAATATAGTCTATGTCCATATGGTCATTTTTTGGTAAAAGTATAGGAAAAGTATATAAATAACCACCTCCCCAAAAAAGGAATTTTTAAAGAGAAAAATTTTCAGTTTGGCATTTAAGTTACCTTTTAACTTGGTGATGGCAAGTACCTAATATTGTCTGGTCTTTCTGTCTTACCCTAAGGAAAAATTTGGCAACCCTACAGTTCTTTGATCACTGCTATCTTTAGATCAGTTTACATGGGGGCAGATGTTGATGTTGTGTTCAGCTTCATAGCCCACCACCATCCGAAAGAAAACTGGAACATTGCGATCAGGTTTATCACAGGCTGGCCAAACAGAAGTGATCTCTTAATCTCGATTTCTCCCATTTCTTATGTAGCATGATAATAAAAGACAAGAACTGAGATCTAGTGGAGAGAGTTTATAGGGCCCCTGCTGGAGGCATGACTCTTCCCACACTGCACATTACCGGCAGCTTCCATTTTCAGTACAGGATGTCCACCATACTTTCACACTTTCCCCTTTTCTTGCCCATTTCTCAATGCTGAGAGATTTGAGGAAGTGTGCTGATGCTGAACTAGTGTGAAAGCTGTTGAATTATGCCTGTGTCTGGAAGGAATATCACAGGGAGAATATAAGTAGGAGCCAAAACAGTATCATAAGATAGAGGACGTTTTCTTTATCACTTCTGTTATTAACTTTATAACAGCTTTAGTTACTGTTGAAAAGACAGCACAATTGAGGTACACTTTTTGTTGGCTTCTCTGTAGTTGAGGCTAGCCTTAAACTCAAGATTTTCTGACCATGTCATCATGTCTGCTAGACTACATCTTCCTTTGTACAAATCAATTATCCCATGGCTTGGTCTCAATTGTCCCCATTACAGAGATAATTTTTTTGTCTTTACAAAATCTTTCTTTTCATTTTTTATTGGTTTTTTATTTATTTACATTTCAAATGCTATCCCTCCCCCTTCCTAGTTTCCCCTCCACAAGCTCCCTATCCCCTCCCCCTCCCCATGCCTCTATGACAGTGTTTCTCTACCCACCCACCCACTCTTGCCTCAGCATCCTAGCATTTTCCTACCCTGGGTCATCTAGCCTCAACAGGACCAAAGGTCTCCCCTCCCAGTAATGCCCAATAAGATAATCATCTGCTCCATATCCAGGTGGAGCCATCGGTCTCCCGCTCCCATTCCTCCTCCCCCTGCTTCTATGAGAGTTCCCACCTTCCTACATACTCACTCCTACCTCAGCACCCTGACATTCCCCTACACTGGGAAAACCAGTCTTCACAGGATCAAGGGCTTCTCCTCCTATTGATGCCATATAATGCCATCCTCTGCTACATATGCGGCTGGAGCTATGGGTCCCTCCATGTGTACTCTTTGGTTGGCGGTTTAGTCCCTGGGAGCTTTGGGGGGCTCTGCTTGTTTGATATTATGGTCTTCCTATGGAGTTTCAAGCACCTTTCAGCTCCTACAGTCCTTGTCTTAATGTGGATGTATGAAGCCAAACATCGGACTGAATGTGGGAACCCCAGTGGGGATAAATTTTTTTTATCAAGATCTAGTCCTCCATTAAGAACAGTATGTGTTTTTAACCACTGAGCCACCTCCTAAGTCCCAGTCATTTTCTAACTCTTGCTCTTAGCCACTGAGCCAATTCTCAAGTTTGCCAGTCATCAACCTTGGTTGTTTACTGACCTCTGATTGTGGTGGGAACTGGTAACCATTAATTAAATTATGCTGTGTAATTGTAAGACAACATCCTTGCTCACAACTGAGCATATGTAAAAGGGCAGTTGTGTTTTGCCCATGATTCTCAGGGCAGTTGTTGTGGGAGGTAGGCAGAGCCTGCCAAGACTGGCTTTGTTTTGAGCCCTGTTCTGATATGATCCTTTTGGAAATTTTTTTATTTAACCTCTTTAATGTTCCAGAGCTTTCCATTTTAATCTCTTAACATCCATTTTTTACTTTGATAATACTATTTTAAAATAATGCAAGCAAAGCATTATGGGTTCAACTTTTTCTTTCTCTTACATACATTTTCTATTATTTTCTTTTTCTTATTCTTACCCTAGTGTTCAGGAAGTAGCATGTTGTACTAATTCCAATACAGGTTTAAGTAGGGGTTAGTAATATCAAACGATTTCTAAGTGATTGGTTATTTGTAAACTATTTGGAGAAACATCTTTTAAAAATGTTTGTTCAGTGTATTGGATTGCTAAGTCTTTATTACAGATGTTATAGTTGCTACATACCAGAATCCTATTAACAGCTAATAATTAACAAATCATTTTTATTGTGTTGAAGGATATATATATATATTTATATATATTCTTATACTATGATTCAAGACACAAAAGTTGTCAAATATGAAGCCATTTTACTTGTGTTAAGTTTGATGAAATCTACTTTATTTGTTCTTTCTTTGGTTGTTGATACTTTGGGACTCATACATAAGCAAGGTCATTTTTTGCTATATAGGTGTGATATCTAGTCTTGGCTGCCAAGTTGATTATATATGGAATCACTTAAAACCTAAGCAGGTGTGCATATCTACGAAGACTTTTCTTGACTACCTAATTATAGCACACCGTAAGTCTTAGCTCTATGTTCTGGTGGCAGAGCACATAAAAAGAGACAGAAGAAAGAAGCTTTCACTTTTCGTCTCCTTTCCTGCTTGCCTACACTTTTGCTGCCATGTTCATCCACCTGATGAAGCATTCCTTCACTTGTGTCAGAATTCCAATTTAGTCTTGAAACCAACTGAGACATCCAGCCTCATGTATCGGACAACTACCAGAGTCTTGACTTTACAGTTCCAAGATAGCCATTGTCAGATAGCTAGAACACCACCTAGAAGCCTCTTTAATAAATCTCCTTTATACATATTATTTGTAATATAATATTAATATATTATCAATACCTACTTAATATATAGGATATTAATATAATATATAAAGGATATATATCTCATTTTATGTATATATTTCTATCTCATTTCTATTCCTCTTTGGTGAACCACAATTAATACAGAAGAGATCCAAATTCATCATTTTACATGTAGACATCTTGTCTTCCAGTTTCTTTTGTTGAAAACACAATTTTCTCTTCATTAAATTATTTTGTCAAAAATGATACATCATTTGGGAAATGATTGATATGAGAAATACACGAGTGGTTAACAGGGTTTACATAATGTTATGGACAGGAAGTTAATATTGCTACATAGTGACAACGCTGCAGCTTATTGATGGTGGTGGAAACGCTTCATGTCTTGACTATCAGCACCATACTTCCTGGTTGTGATACAATATGTTGGTGTTTAGTATTGCTGTACCCAAAGTGATTAGCTAAAGGATAAGTGTGCCTGGGGTCCATCTATGTTGCTTTTTACAACTCTATTGATTTTAAAATATCCTAAAATAAAAACTTTAAAAATTATATATTATGAAGCTTCCTTGAGGGATTAGTCAGAAGACAGAAGGTATAGCCCCCAGGAGTGACTAAGAGTGAGTTTCTCATGAGTCAATTGGTGGACAGTACTTCATGGTTGCTTTAAAGAGGACCTGTCACCTCTCAGAAGTGGTCCTCTTAGTCCCCTGCTTCCAATCCTTTTTGAATAGAGGTCTATGAAAGGCAGGGACAGTTTCCCAGTCCGAGCACAGTTACCTTCTTGCTACATTTTAAGCAACGTGAGGATTACTATGGTATCTTTGGAATACTTTCACTTGTCAATTTCAGAATAACTTCATTTCAAATTTCAAAGTTTCACAATGGACACCATTTTAAAACTCAAAGTGAAAATTTTAAACAATACAATTAAGATGTTGTAGATTCTGTTATTATTACATTATGGTTATCTGTTAGCCTGTTAGGTAATGACATGTTTAATATGGTAACATTGTTGGAAATTACTGAAAATTAATGACAGTATTATTTTTATGTTGCAATGAATTGGTGTTTTGACATGAATGAGTTATATATCAGAGCCATAGAAGAAGTTGCAGTCAGGATAGAATGATGGGATATTTGAATGTTCTAGCATGCATTTTCTAGCATCTCATGGAGTGTCCTTCTTTTCTAAGTTTTTATCTCTTTGCACAAGAACTCCACCTTTCTTTTTATGTAAGCCATTGTCTTTCCTTTTATGGATTTAGGTTTCTTTGCAAATCCATTTCCTTCACTCTGCAAGTAATACGGGTATATGAGCAGACTGTTTCACAGAGCAGCGTCTTGAAAAGATTTTTTCTCAGCTATCACTCAATTCAATTCTAGCCTTACACTCCCAATATTCTAAAATCAAACACAGCAAGTGGACCCTGTGTTTCTCTTTCAAATTGTATTCCAAGAGTTTTAATGAGATGCTTTCTAGTGAATATGTGGAAGAAATTAACATGAGACCCTTAGAAGACTCTGTACTTCATGACTAAATATGCAGCTTAGTGGAAGATACAAACAAAACGATTAAAAAGTGAAGAAAGACTAGGCGGAAGTCAACCCCATCTTTTTCACTTTTATTAGAAAGAGCTGCAAAGGGAAAAGGGTAATGTGAGGCAGTCTTGATCAGTAATGATAGTGAGCTTTCTGAAAAATGGGGGACAACAGTAGCATGAATTTACAATTACAAATGCAGATTTTAACCCACTTGTATTTTATCTATATTAAACTTACATAAGTAGCAAGGCCAAGATTATTGAAAAAGAATCTGTGGTTGTAATTGCATCATCAAAAATGAGTGGAAGAGGGTAACACAAAGACTCATGTGTCCTAGCTACTTTGGAAGTCCCTCTAATTTGACATTTGTAGTTGAAAGAAGGGAGTTAGGGTTCTGTTTTTAGCAAAACCTTGGGGATTGTTTGTGAGAACTTCAATTCTGTGACACATTACTTCTTTAGTCTAAATGTTTATACAGCTTACCTCTAATGTGTCATGAATGAAACCTGTTCCTGGGTGCTTGGAAGTCTCACTGTAGCTTTCCTGACCAGTAACCTGACTGGAACGTGCCATGGAGCAATGTTACGAATTCCTGAAGTTATACATCATATACTGGTATTCTTCAGTTTCTGACTCACTCACCCCCATGAACGACAGCATTCAAGGACGGCCATGGTGGCTGTGAGTCTGTGTCTCCATCTTGACTCCAGTGCAGAGCTCTGAGGACTCATCTGTGCCCCATTTGTTCACTTAGTCTGTTTGGGTGTGTCAGGAGCGAGCTTCAAGGAGTAAAAAATGTAAGCAGATTCTATACGTAAAGAGTACAATAGCAAGGGCACAAATCACATATTGCGAAAATAAATAAAAATCAAAAATAATATCACTAATGTGTTTAAAATATAGTTAGTTATAATGGCACATGGAAAGTAGCAGGGACCAAACAACAAAGTTTTCCTTGAAATTCACCTGCCTCAGAGTTCTATTATATTTCTCAGATTTGATTCTGGAATAGTACCATGAAGAAAGCAAGAACAAAGCTTATTTGAAAACAAGCATACACCAGTTTCCACCTCTTCTTAGAAGTAAAAGGAAAAGTTACCCACCCTTGGGAAAATGCAAGGAATTGGTTGAGGGCCAGATACTGCACTGATATAAGGCTGAGGTCTCCTGCTGAGGTTGCAGTAAAAAAAATGCTTCCACCTACAACTCCCTACAGATAAATGACAGAGATGGGGTTTTTGTTTTTAAATATTTTATTATGGAAATATGAACCCAACAGAGTTCTTTCAGAAGCATATATAGCAGAAATAGACATAGCAGATTAAAAACAATCCTATCAACCCAGGTTACAAAACCTTGAGAAAAATTATAAAAAGTTAGAACAAAATAAACATGAAAATATTCCGCATCCTTCTTCATTAGGGAAATGCAAATCAAAACTGGAATGCAATACTAGCTCACCCCAATCAGAATGACTATAATCAAGAAAACACATCTTATAAAAAGCTATCTACACAGTCAATGCAATTCCTATTAAAATTCCAATACAATTCTTTACAGACCTTGAAAGAATAATACTCAAGTTTCTATGGAAAATAAAAAAAATCCAGGATAGCTAAAACAATCTTATACAATAAAAGACCTTCTGGAGGTATCACCATCCCTGATTTTTGGCTGTACTACAGAGCAATGGTAATGAAAACCACATGGTATTGGCATTAAACTCAGACAAGTTGATCAATGGAATTGAATCAAAGACCTAGAAGTAAATCTACACAATACAGACACTTGATTTTTGGCAAAAGGAGCCAAAACTATGGAATAGAAAAAAAAGAAGCATCTTCAATAAATGGTTCTGTTCTAACTGGATGGATTCTGCCTGTAGAAGAGTTCAAATGGATCCATATCTATCACCCTGCACAGAAACTAAGTCCAAGTGGATCAAAGACCTCAACATGAAACTGAATACACTTAACCTCGTAGAAGAGAAAGTGGGGAATGGCCATGAATACATTGGCAAGAAGACAACTTCCTGAACACCAATAGCTCAGGCACTAAGCTCAACAATTAATAAATGAAATTCTCAACCGAAGAATCTCTAATGGCTGAGAAGCCCTTAAAGAAATATTTAACATCCTTAGTCATCAGGGAAATGTAAATCAAAATGACTCGGCCATCCCATCTCATACTGTCAGAGTGGCTAAGATAAAACCTCAACTGACAGCTCGTTCTGATGAGGATGCGGGGTAAAAAGAACCCTGTTCCGTTGTTGGTGGAAGTGAAAATTTGTACAACCACTTTGGAAATATTTTTGGTGCTTTATCAGAATATTTGGAATAGATCTACTTTTCAAAGCCCAGCTATACCATCCCCAGGCCTGTATTCAAAGAATAAAATCAATTTTTGTGCAGGGTGGTAGATATGGATCTATTTGCATTCTTCTACACGTAGACATTCATCAGTTAGAATAGAAGCATTTGTTGAAGATGCTTCTTTTTTTTTTCTATTGTTCTATGCTTCATCAGACCACAATGCTTAACTATGTAAATAGCAGGTACTTGTAATCACAAGAAACTAGAAACCATTAGATGTCCCTCAACTGTAGAATGGATAAAGAATGTAGAATGTGGTGCATTTAAACAGAGAATTCATACTCAGACAAATGGATGGAACTAGAAAAAATCCTACATAAGGTAACCCAGATCCAAATACAAACATGCTATGTACTGATAAGTGGATGTTACCTATAAAGTAAAGGATAGCCATGTTTCAGACCCAGAGAAGCTAAGTAACAAGGCAGGGAATCTCACCAAGAAGGGGAAATAGAATAGACACCATGGGTGGATGCAGCAGAAAAGGGAGGGGGGCTGAATGAGGAGGGTGTGGGAATAGAAACAGGAAGAATCAGGTTGAGGGAGGATGAAGGGAGAGAGTACTTGGAAAGACAACTGGAATGTGTGTGTGGGGGCATATCTCTAGAATGAGTTCAAAACCTAGGACAATCGAAACTCCCAGGAATCTATGAGGGTGACTTTAGGTAAAACTTCTAGCAATGCAGGATATGAAACCAAAACTGGCCACCTCCTGTAACCAAGTAAGACTTTTAATGGGGGTATTGGAACACCAACCCAGCCACAAAACATTTGACCTACAATTTGTCCTGCCTACAAGATGTTCAGGGGTAAAGATGGAGCAAAAATTGAGGGAGTGGCCAACCAATGACTGGCTCAGCTTGAGACACTTGTCATGAGAGGGAACCCACCCCTGACACTGTTAATGAAATTTTGCAATACGTGCAGACAGGAGCCTAACATAGTTGTTATCAGAGAAGCTTCACCCAGCAACTGGTGGAAACAGAAGCAGAGACACACAGCCAAACATTAAATGGGGCTTGGAGGATCCTGGGAGTGATGGTGAGAAAGGATTGTAGGAGCGGGAGGGTTCAAAGACACCACAAGAAAACCCAGCTAATCTACCAACTTGGGCCCATAGGGGCTCACAGAGACTGAACTGACAACCCGAGAGCCTGCATGGGACTGACCTATGGCCTCTGTCCATTTGTTATAGTTGCGTAGTTTGGTCTTTGTAAGGAACTCCAAGCAGTGGGAGATGAGGCTTTCTCTGACTCTGTTGCCGGCTTCAGGACCCATTTTCCTATTGGGATGCCTAGTCTCCCCTTAATAGGAGTGGACAGAACTAGTCTTACTGCAACTTGATATTTCAGGGGTGGTTGATATTTATATGGGAGACCTGCCATTTTCTGAAGAGAAACAGAAGAGGAGTGGATGGAGAGGGCAGGAGTGTAGAGGTGGAGGAAGAGATTGAGAGGAGAAGAGGGAGGAGGAACTACAGTCAAGATGTCAAATTAAAAGGATATATATATATGTATTCAATAAAAGTAGAATTTCTTAAAATAAAAATCTGTCAGGAAAGTTAGGTTGACCCCAGGATTCCAGAACTCCACCTCAATACAGGTCCATTAGAATGGAACGACTTGAGGTCTCAACTCTTTCAGTGCCCTTTGGTTCTTTGCTGGTTTTCCCACAGGGGATGCTTTGTAGCAAGGAAATCCTTAGGTTTCCCTTGTGTAGCATTTGACAGTATAGCTTCTAACAGTGCCTCGCAGGTGTAGTAAGTGACTGAGGCCACTTGGCTCTTCCTGTTTTAGCTTTGCAGAGTATCTGTTATCAAGTGTTTTCTTGTTGACTGCTCTGATAAAGGATTGCGTCTTACCACCAGAAGGCAGAGATCACAGATTCTCAATCAAAATGTGCTAAGTAGTGATTAAGTAAATGACTGGAATGATGAATATGTGACAATGTTTCATTAATGCACTAACATAGCCTTATTTGGTCATCAATAATAATTTCGATACAAGATGCCCAAGTTATCTGAGATTCTTAAATAATTTTATAAGGAAAGAATATAAATTCAGAACCAGTAATTCTTCAAACATGTGTTATTTTTATCTACAAGAAGATAGTGTAATTTATTACTATAAATAATGGGCATGTCTTAGATTATATGCTGATGCTAAAGTCCACAAAATCAGACAACTTGGTAATTACCTATTAATGCTTCCTGGTGCAGACCCAGTCTAAAGGGTGGTACTAATTAGCTCTAATATTCATAAACCTAACTCATGATTGACAAGACAAGAGATTTCTAGGCAATAACTCTTTTCTAACGGTGCTAGAAGATCCCAAGGAACCATTTAATCATGCAAAAAAAAGCACCATTTACTGAAAAGGGTCTGCTAAACTTTTGTTGTGACTGAAAATATAAACAGACATTATAAACAGATAAACGTGATGATTGCCCAAATTGACGTGCCATAGAGATGTCAAAGAGAAGGATTTCTCTGATCAGCCGTTTGATAGAAACTTGTGAAAAATAAAAGTCTTAGTTCACGTTTCCCTTCATCGTTTGCTCATCTTTTTTACTTGCTAAATTCACATTTAAACCATACCCATATGTTCTCACTCTAAACCGCAGTCATATTTCTAACATCCCTGATGTCCCTCCTAGATAAATGACTCCATGTCACTTTTAACACCTCCTCGTATGCTCACGTTTGACTGAGAATACACATAGAATCCATGTGGAACGCCAACAGTTTTTAAAATAGAAAATTGCATCTCAATTACTTCCCACTGGCAGGTGGTAAATGAAGGAACATGGAGGCACCAATCTTAGACAGATCTTATTTGGAATCCTTGCTAAGGGAAGCCAAGCTTTATTTAGTATTCATACTTCAAATCTGGCCTACAAAACTGAGGGGATGGTATTTGTAAAGAGGACTAATTTCATAAGGTTGTGATGAAGTTGTGGTAGAGATAATTCATAGACACCCTAATGACTGAGCATTTCCAACAGTTTCACTTAATGCTCACAAAAGCCTGAGAAGATCAACTCTAATATGTCCCTTTTCTGAGAAGAAAAGAGGAGGAGGAGGGGGGAGGAGGAGGAAGAAGAAAGAAGAGGAAGGGGGTGGGGATGGGGAGGGGGGAGGGAAGGAGGATGGAGAGGGGAGGAGAGGAGGGTAAGGGGGAGGGAGAGAGGGAGGGGAAGCAGCAGCAGCAGCAGCAGCAGCAGCAGTAGCAAAGTCACAGCAAGCATATAGACTGACACAGGATATCTTGATATACACTGAGTACTTGAATCTGTTACTTGAACAAAAATAGACATTCAATAAACATTATATTGATTTTAGAACTAGGCGAATACTTTACCTTATTTTCTAAGTTATTGTTAACATACTCCCCTTGTGCAAATAATTACACTCAGATTTAAAGAAGTTAAAGTGTTATATCTTGATCTAAAAAGCAAAGAAATCAAGTATATGTTTGACAGTGAGAAATAAAATTGTAAGATCAAATTAATTTGACACAGAGGTAAATTTGGGAACAAGAAGGAAAATAGCATCTAGGTATGATACAATTTAACTTATGTCATGTATTTCAAGAGTATATACAACACTGTGTCAAACATTTGGGTAGTTCTAAGGAATACATTGTATTAATTTCATTTCCTACTGTTGTAAAAAGATACTGTATTGAAAGACACTTAGGAAGAAAAACCTTATTTTGGCTTACTATTTCAGGAAAGATGAGGTTCATAATGAGAAGGGAGCTATAGCAATCAGGAACATGAGGCCAGCTCATCATATCATATCTACAATCTGGAAGCAGAAAGAGAACAGGAAATTGGTCATCTATAAACCCTTCAAAGCCTACACATAGTGACCTACTTCTAACAAGGCTCTGACACCTAACAGTTCTATAACCTTCTAAAACCCTACCAGCAACAGGGAACCAAATATTCCATGACAGGTGCCTACAGAAGGCATTGCAGATTCAAGCACAACATATCGTTACTGGCATGACATAATTCTATGTAACATGGGTTACCATTATTTTATTTTTAACTAAGGAAAACAATTCTCAATATGTTGAATAAGGAGCGATGAATAAGATGCCCCTACTAAGCTGAGCTAAGCATAAGAAGGTAGGTGAGAAGGTAAACATGGTATAAGCAGAGAAGGACAAGAGAGGGAAGCCATGCCAACCCAAAACACTTGAAATTTGTCCTTCATTATCGTTGTGTCCTCAGGATGTACTACGTATTTCATTTACAGAAAAGACTCAGATGGGCAGTTTCTGGCAGCAGCAAACTAAATATTCTCAACAAGAACACCCTGTAATTGATCCTCTAGTAATTTTGAATGGTCATTGATTGTAAATTGCATATTCTGTTTTCTGAGATGTTATAAAGAACAATGCATCTCAGAATGGATGAAAGAGAATATGGAAGACAGTTCCTGCTTTGAATGTGTTCAGAAACCTTTAAGGTCACACCATCATTACCACTACCACCACCATCACCACCACCATCACCACCACCACCACTACCACCACCATCATCATCATCTTCATAAACATCATCATCATCACCACCATCACCACCATCAACACCATCCACCACTCACCATCACCACCATCACCACCACCATCACCACCACCATCCACCACACATCACCACCACCACCACCACACCATCACCATCACCACCACCACCACCATCACCACCACCACCACCATCACCACCACCACCACCATCACCATCATCACCACCATAACCACCACCACCATAACTACCACCATCACCACCACCACCATCACCATTATCACCACCACCATCATTACTACCACCACCACCATCACCACCATCACTATCACCATCACCATCATCACCACTACCACCACCAAAACCCCATAAGCAATAACACAAATTAACTTGTTAAGTAAAAGGTGAACACTGCAGAGAAACTGTTGCGTGGAATATAAATAAGAATAAGAGTAAATAAGAATAAATAAGCAAGGCACCAGTGGACAGGTCGGCCTGGCCTGTTCTTGGCCTGGCAGGTTCTAGTGTGTGATGGTGTAGTTTTTTATATTTCATGCAGCAAGATACAGTAGGGAGTGAGTAATAAAAATCAGTTAACTTCCAAGATTAATAAAGAGCCAGAAAGATTGTATGGTAAGATGGGATGCAATCTAGTATTGAGGCCTACACTGGGCTGGAGTGAGGAGGGGGAAGAAACCAGATACATTGCCAGGTATAGTAAGGAATCATGTCTAGAAATGTGGAAAGAAAGGAGGTCAACTCAGACGGCAGTCTTGTATTGGATGGTAATGGCATGTTAGTTATGAACCGCCTATCAGGGAAACATAATGCATGGTCCCTAAGAGAAAAGAAATAATTCATCTTCTTTTACATATTTTGTCACCTGACCAGAGCTGCATAATCAACAGAATTAAGCAGCTATAATATGTCAGATTCTAAGTCATAAGTAATAAAAAAAATCACGTGGCACAGACAAAAGATCACAATAGACCAGTCACTGTTAATGTGGCTTGTTGAATAACTATTGATTATTAAATCTTGTATTCAAGAACAAAAGTTCATTTTAGAAACAAGGAACCATGAAGCTCAGTAATGTCGAGATTTCCCTGCATCTTTTCTTAATATGACTAAAAGTGGAATGTGAATTTATGGTATTTTATTGTTTATGTAAATTATGCAGATATAACTATAAAGAAATTAAGATTTGGGAAAAAGAATTTGGGCTCCTGCATGCACTTAAATATATAGTATTCTTTTCAGTTTCTCTCTTCCCCTTTAAGCCTGTGCTTAAATCGATTTAAAATCTTTTCCTAATAAACTTCAACTTTAGTTAAAATAAAAAATTACCTTTTTTGTTAAGTAAAATAAAATGAGTAAAGAAATTTGAAGTCAATCACTGTACTCCAAGCCTGAGGTAGAATTTGGTCAATGTTATTTTAGCTAAGGTATGACAAACCAACAAGAAAACTCCCTGTTTAGACCAGTGGTTCTCAACCTTCTTAAAGCTGCAACCTTTAACACAGTTCCTCACGTTGTGATGCACCACACCCCCAACCACAAAATTATTTTCATTGCTACTTCACAACTGTAATCTTGCTACTGCTATAAATCATAATGTAAATATCTGATATGTAGGATATCTGATAGGTGACTTCTATGAAATTGTCATTTGACACCTGAAGGGGCCATTGACCCACAGGTTGAGAAGCACTGGCCTTGTGACTTGTTAATTTGTATCTCCAGGTGAATCACATTGTTGTCACAGGATTAAGGTTAGAGAACAATTGTTATAGTTACCAAAGGCACATGTGACAAGGGCTTGCTTGCCAGCCTGTGCTGTTTTGAAACCTTTAAGAAGTGAAGTCCTGTAGAAGGGGCTGATCACTGGGATGTACCCTTGAGACATGGGACCCAACAACCGCCTTAAGTATGCAGTCTTCTCCATGCCCCTGAGGCATTGTAAGTGAGCAGCTTCTTTTAGAACATTCCCACCATGCATTTCTTGCAGGGAGTGACAGCTGCCTTGCCACTGCCCAAAAGAAAACGGGTTCAAATGTCCACAGGTGGAACCCTCCAAACCTGAGCTGAAATAAACCTTTCTTCTCTTTGATTGTCTTAGGAGCTTTGTGAATGCTTCAGAAAGCTGACTAATATGACCATTTTACCCTGACGTGGTGTTGGAGTATCACAAGTCTCAGTGAAAACATAAGCTTGCATGGTTGGTTGATATCCCTGGAGTCCTGCACTTT